>NC_047111.1:2157023-2159523 GCF_902500255.1 Thalassophryne amazonica
GTTACACTCTGTCTCAAACACATACACAATGAATTACACTCTGTCTAAACACACACACACTATCTGTCTAAAACACACACAGTCACACTCTGTCTAAGCACACACACGCAGTCACACACTATCTGTCTAAAACACACACACACACAGTCACACTATGTCTCAAACACACACACACACACAGTCACACTATGTCTCAAACACACACACACACACACACACACACACACACACACACACACAGAGTCACACTCTGTCTCAAACACACACACACACACACACACACACACACACACACACACACAGAATCACACTCTGTCTCAAACACACACACAAAATCACACTCTATCTCAAACACACACACACAGAATCACAGTGTCTCAAACACACACAATCTGTCTAAAACACACATAGTCACACTGTCTAAACACACACACACAGTCACACTCTGTCTCAAACACACACACACACACACAGTCACACTCTGTCTAAACACACACACACACAGTCACACTCTCTAAAACACACACAGTCACACTGTCTCTCTCACACAGTTACAGTTTCAAACACACAGTTACACTCTGTCTCAAACACACACACACACACACACACACACAGAATCACACTGTCTCAAACACACACAAAATCACACTCTGTCTCAAACACACACAAAATCACACTCTGTCTCAAACACACACACACAGAATCACACACTGTCTCAAACACACACACAGTCTAAAACACACACACACACAGTCTCAAACACACACACACAGAATCACACACTGTCTCAAACACACACACACACACAACCTGTCTAAAACACACACAGTCACACTCTCTGTCTTTCTCTCTCACACACACAGTTAGTTATAAACACAGTCACACTCTGTCTAAAACACACACAGTCACACTCTGTCTAAAACACACACAGTCACACTCTGTCTAAACACACACACACACACACGCAGTCACACTATCTGTCTAAACACACACAGTCATGGTGTCTCTCTCTCACACACACACACACACACACACACACACACACACACACACACACACACACACACACACACACAGTTACAGTTTCAAACACAGTTACACTCTGTCTCAAACACACACACACACACACACACACACACAGTTACAGTTTCAAACAGTTACACTCTGTCTCAAACACACACACACACACACACAGTCACACTCTGTCTTTCTCTCTCACACACAGTTAGTTATAAACACAGTCACACTCTGTCTAAACACACACACACAGTCACACTCTGTCTAAAACACACACAGTCACACTCTGTCTAAACACACACACACACACACGCAGTCACACTATCTGTCTAAACACACACACACAAACACACACAGTCACACTATGTCTAAACACACACACAAACACACACACACAGTTACAGTTTCAAACACAGTCACACTATCTGTCTCAAACACATACACACTGAGTCACACTCTGTCTAAACACACACACAGTCACACTATGTCTAAACACACACACACAGTAACCCTATGTCTAAACACACACAGTCACACTATGTCTCAGAGATAGTCACTCAGAGATACAGTCACTATCTCAAACACACAGTTACTGTTTCAATCACAGTCACACTATCTGTCGCAAACACACAGTCACACTATGTCTAAACACACACAGACACAATCGCATTCTGACTTAAATACACACACACACACACACACAATCACACTATCTGTCTCAAACACACACACACAGAATCGCACTGTCTCAAACACACACACACAATCACATTCTGACTCAAATACACACACACACACACACAGAATCACACTGTCTCAAACACACACACACAATCACATTCTGACTCAAATACACACACACACACACACACACACACACAGAATCACACTGTCTCAAAGACACACACACACATACAGTAACACTGTCTAAACACACAGTAACACTGTCTAAACACACAGTCACACAGTGTCTAAACACACACACACACAGTCACTGTTTCAATCAGTCACACTATCTGTCTCAAACACACACAGTTACACTATGTCTAAACACACACACACACACACACACATTCACATTCTGACTTAAATACACACACACAGACACAATCACACTATGTCTCAAACACACACACACAATCACATTCTGACTCAAATACACACACACACAGAATCACACTATGTCTCAAACACACAAACACAATCACATTCTGACTCAAATACACACACACACACACACACACTATCTGTCTCAAACACACACACACAATCACATTCTGACTCAAATACACACACACACACACAGAATCACACTATCTGTCTCAAACACACACACACACACACACACACACACACAATCACATTCTGACTCAAATACACACACACACAGAATCACACTATCTATCTCACACACACACACAAACACACAGAGTCACACTCTGTCTAAACATACACACACACACAATCCGTCTAAAACACACAC